>NW_021637607.1:0-35421 GCF_004799145.2 Neltuma alba | reverse complement strand
TCCTAAGTTTGCATCAAGTTTATTTAACACTCCTTCTTAAGATCAGACTTCAATTTAAACTTGCCCAAAATCTAACTTCACCTTCAAGTTGATTTCTGTGTGTGCCTGTACACACACACACACGTATATGTATATATTTGTTTACATAACAAACTAAGCTGCCGAGCTCACGAGTCAATTACTTTATGAAAATAAGTTTAGCTGGGCTCGAGTTTAACCCGTTTTCCAAAACAGGTTAGGTCACGAGTCTCTAATAAGAGGGTGATAAAACTGAAGAGAGACACCAGTCACGTTGAAGGATGGATCCTGATGAAGTTGTGCATTTGGCAAAAAGGGTGATTGGTAAAGGTGGTGGTGGCCGGGGTGATGAGATCGATTAGGTAGGCGGTGGGTCGAGGGGAAAAGGTTTGGGCTTCATGCCAAACATAAAAGACATCAAGGGAATATAAATAACATGGTCATACGAGTGTGATTAATTAGGTTAAAATAGAACTGGAGCTCTTGCTGTTGGGGAACACTGAGTGGTGACATAATCATTATGCCTCCTTTACCACCAGACTTGACATTCGACAATGTATGACAATATATACATACTGAGAGCTTAATCTTCCTGTTGCAAATTAATTCCGTCTTTTAGCACAATAGTGTTGCCTTATTAAGACGAAAATCCTCAATTCGAAAATTAAATAATGTTGACGAATAATATATACAATGATCATCTGGTTATATGTTCGGCGATCGTGCGGTTCATCAAATCCTTTTGTTAGAATCACCCACAAACAACTGTAGAAAGGAACCCCAGCTGCTTCTTTTGACATTGTGTTATATATGAATATGACGGCATTATATATATAATTCTTAATGTATTGAGTGATCTACCTAGCCATATGCTCTATAAATCTCTCCCTTGCTATCTTGTCGTCATTAGATTTTTAATCAGCTACTATAACTAACTAACATGATACAGCATACCAAAAATACAACAATAGAACTGCATCAGTATTTATATTTATATTCTCTGAGAAGTGAAAAAAAAAAAATAATTGAGGTGGAGACATAATTTAATTTGTGGGATTTTAAAAGGTAAAGGCATATGGAATAAAAGACAAAAAGAAAGGAGAGAAAAGCAAGATAAAGCTGGGAATAATCAGGGAAAAAAAGATGAAAGAGGAATAATCAAGGGCCGATGGATGGATGGATGCACACACACACACACAAATGGAGGATCACATGAAGCAATTTTAGCGTTTGATAGGAACAACTGAGAAACATGTGGGTGTGGCGGGGTCCTTTCTATATGCTGCCCCGCTCCCTTCCCTATGACTCACATTTCATTCAATATTATATTGCCCCCTTCCCCTCTTGTTTTGCTGCCTCTCCTCTCTCTCTCTCTCTACACACACACACACACACACATGTCTCCTCCATCTGATCTCTCTGTGGTGTGTGTTTTCCTTATTATTTTGTACTCTCACACAACCGATCAATGTAATATAGAACTGCAAGTTTCTACATTGCTTATATTGATCATCTCTCTCTCATCAGAAGGATCATAAGTTTTTTTAATCTATCGTATTTTTTACTTCATCCTCGCCACCATGCACACTGGTTAATCCTAGCTACCAATTTTGTTCCATCATATATAACTCGATTCAATCTCTCATTTATATACATAAAAAAAAAAAAAAGAAATTCTTCCCAAGAGAAAAGTAGGTATAATGAATAATGAGACTAGTGCAGGTTTTATTCTTACAAGTGCTTCTCATTTAGTAAGTGTTACTCACGTGTGAGCCTAGGAGGATTGATCAATCTATTATTGTAATGCCCAGCGACCCGAATCTTTGATGATGTAGATAATTAATCATGATTTGTGATACGTTTAACAGCTGGTGCCCCATTAATTACTATACATATTATAGCCGTGAAACCATTATTTGATTTGGTAGGGTAGGGCTCCTACAGCATCGATCCTTACCACTTTCTCAGACTATAAAACGCCAACTTATAATCAATCACCTATCTTTTTCTCCTACCTAGCTACAATTCATTCACTAAATGGGTAATTTGAGCTTCTTTATGACTTGCTTCTATCCCAATGCCATAAATTCAAAGCATGATCTAGAAAATACTACTTTCAGATTATTAATTCTAGTTTGGTAGGTATAATTATAATTAATTATCAAGAAATCCCCAATATGCTGAGATATGAAATAACAATCTCCTGAATGGCCGCCTGAGAATATCACGATCACACCGATCGTAATCAGCTTCAGTGCATAGAATGCTTTTGACGTAATAAAATGAATATCAATCATACTGTAGTACGTGGTAAATCTCTCACAAGATCGCTTAACAAAGCTTTTTTAAAAGTGTGATCGAGGATGGCCATATAGCTTATTCTTTAATCTGTTTTATAGAAGGCTATAGTTAACCAAGCTGCCATGTGCAGTGGGCAGGCAAGCAAAAGCATAGTTCTACTGTAAATATATAAATAAATATCAGCTACTAGATGTGAGTAATTGCGAGAGTGAGGCTTAACGATTAATTGAAAACATTAAAAAGGCAAAATAGAAATTATTTCATGGGTTCTGGATTTTGGTACCACAGACAGCAAGACAATCACAGGCGACAGAGGGAAGGGACTTGTTGGCCTTGGGGAAAAGGAGGCACACATCCAAAATGGCCGTATATAAAGATATAGAATACAAGTTGAGGGTCAGATGCATGTTTAATTTGTAATTTGGTTTGGGGTTGTATGGTGGACTTGGAAACACAGAAACCCCACTCGTACAATTTAAGAAAAAGGCTTCTCATTACCTTTGAAGTTTCACCCTTTGTGTTCTGGTCGGTCATCATTTGGTAGGAGAAAATGTAGCCTTCCACCTAAGCCCTCTAAGCAAGGGATTGAAGCTATACTAATTATATTCCTCCACCCATGTCAAAGTTTGCAACATATTTGTACTTTAAGGAAAAAGAGACCACTTTATACTTTTCTTGATGCCTTTGTCGGCCATCTTCCCAACGCTATTCCAATCGTTACCAATTTTAAATTTGATTTGAGTGAGTAAAACATATATATATATATATATATATATATAAAGGGCATTGCTATATTCTAATCCATATTTTTTTCCTTGGGGAGGGCCTTTTTCCCTCGGGCGATTAACATTCATGCATGAGTGTGTGTGCGTATACAAACACACAGTATTACGTGCTTAATTACCTAGGACCAAGAAATGACGTAATATATCCATGGAGGATGAGTTCAAGTGGCTAATTTGTTTTTTCTTTGTGGTACGTCAATAATTTGATACTGGTTTTAAATCCGGGAACTACGCATTTATATTGTCCTATATTTTAAGAATAATATTGCTTGTTGTATATGGTGCTTAAAATTTCAGTTTGAATGATGACCCCACACGAACGCACCCCATTGATGTCATAGGTTATATTATTACTGCCTGTTATTTTCAAATATATAGCAGTTGCGCACGGAGTATTATCATTAACTTTTATTCCAAGGAAGGTTTTGTTTTTCTTTCAACCCCCTTAGCCAGGTTTTTCTCTCAAACCCTAATTATTAGGTTTGGATGTGCCAATACTGAATAGGATCATTTCGTGGGCCTTTACTTTTTCCCCGTAAAAGAAAGAGGAGGAGGAGGAGGAGAGAAGAAAAGAATTATAGAATCAAAATAAGTTATTTTAGCATCATAGCATATATGCAGTTGCTTTTGGTGAGGGTAATGGTTGCGTCCACCTGGATCCCTAACATATAAGTTTTCAATTCTCCATGATGAGTAGTGGAAGATAGACCATTACATTATAGCTCTACCACAAAAGCAAGAAGTTGCTTTTTTTTTTTCGCTCTGGTGTTCAGCTTTCTTTTTTCAACTTTTAAGGCTTTTGGGGGTGCTGGGCTCTTCATTATCATCGTTGTTATTATTGTACTGTGGCCATTGATCACAAATAACAAAATTCAAGTATAGCATCATTACCAAGTGGATGGGGAGATTGCAGATACATGGTTACAACACAATGATGTTATATATGGATATTATGACAGTATAAGTAAACTGTCATTTTGCTTTTGCTATAATCAAAAGTTACAAGCTAAGCTAGAGCGTAGTGGTACTTTCATATATTAAGATACTGAGTTGACAATAATGTGTGCATGATTAATAAGAAGGGTATATATGTTTTGTGTTGGAATGGTGGAGTGAAAGCAAAGGCGAGGACGTTGAGAAATAACATGTTTTGCTCAGAATGTAATAATGAATATTGGTTTCTTTGAGTCCAAGGGACACAAGTTTTGCAAGAAATGGTTCACCTTCGCAATCCAGTTTCATCTTTCATGTGATGAAGAAGAAATATGGGTATCTATCTACCAAATAAATTACTAAATAAACACGTTAACTCGATGATCCCTCCGGAGGGTGGGGTTGTTCCCTCGTATTTTCAGCTTAGTGTTCATGTTTCTATTACATTTCTTCGGCGACTTCTTTGTTGTTGGCGATTTCTGTTTTATTGTGGATCAAGGCCCATAGTTATCTTATTCTCACGTTTTTGGGCTCAATTGGGCTTCGGAGGGCTCTTTTTTTTTTTGTCTATAAAGAAATCCGAAGGCCCCAATTTTACAACGAGGCCTTTCATCTGGATCAACACCGCTGTGCGTTCCATTCTCTGCTGTTGTCCGATCATCCCTTTGAACTAACGGACATATTGAAATGAACTGATATGATTCCTTGCAGCAACACTTTGACGATTCGAATTTTTCTATGTAATTGATATATTGAGGAGGGCTTGCCCAATTTGGCCACCACCCAGACATAGTCAAAATTTGGCTCGATTCGTGCATCTTCGAAATCACTAAATTAATGGAACTTTTATTTATCTAACATTGTGACATATACGTAATAGCCCTTTATTTATTTTAGAATTTTTATAAATTTAATATAAAAACTCAACTACCATGATTGAAAAAAAAAAACTCAACTACAAGCTATATCATTCATGAGCATATGATTCACTATTTAGGCTCTGTGCAAGTGCAACACACAGTATCCACATCTCTCTTTCCAATCCTTTTTTTAAGCTACTTTCAGCATTTTCACCAGATTTAAAGCAAGTCTTATTAAAATTCATCAACTCTATTTGGAAATTAACAACGGTTCCGACTTATTCTCATTAAACATAGCACCATCTGAGGAATCGAAGAGCCAAATTGGGAAAAAAAAAACGTAGATCGATATTAAATAAGGACAGTGTGAAAAAGATAGAAGAAATATTTCAGTCCATAAAAAAAGACCAGAAAAACATCTCCTGTGTGTGTCCTATGAAAAATGATGGGAAGGAGCTGCCAGTTTTGATAAAGATGAAGAAAGATGCACACAAAACACAATACTAGCAAGAGAAGAGAATGAAGTGGAAGGGAGAGGCAGAAATATAAAAATAGTAGAAAGGGAGAAGGGCAATGTGGAGAGGAATTCTAGGAGTGCGCACTCCAAGCAAGAGGAAGGCCAATTGCGAAATGCTAAAAAACTCAAACTTCTATGTATTCCAAATCCCAGTACGAAGGAACACATGCACGAGATAGGAGCCCACAAAAAGAGGGCTGTTTGTTTGTTCGTTTTTGAGGGGTGGGAGGGAGTAAATGAACAAGCTGACCTGAGAAGGGGGGAAGGGATGGAAGGAAGGAAGGAACAAACCTAATCGTAGGCTAACCAAAATTAGGGTTAGGGTTAGGGTTAGGGTTTAAATGAAGTCGATAAGCCTACTCTTCCATTGAGGCATCCCACCAAACACCAACACGCATTACCCTTTTTCCAGCGCCTTATTTCGAGGCGACACGAGCACTTTCCCGGCGTTTCCTCCCACCTCTTTCTATTTCTCTGGATTCTCGCCCCCCCAACCTCCCTCCCCTCTTTGCCCTCCATCTTCTCCTCTATTTTACCCTCCTATCCCTCTCTTCTCTACACGCGGACCCCTTGTTAAATTAAATGCAGAGATGAATGCGACTAGCACTCTTGATGAACACTCCAGTATTTGGCTGCATGGATATGCGCGGATCGGAATTGAATGTCATAATGACTTGAGACTTGGAACGACAGGGAGGGGCAATGAGGTAATTACGGGGGTCACAGGGCGGTCAAAGCTCTTTTGGTGAGAAGCGTTTTGTAGCGCAGGCATGCACACCGGATAATTGGCCCCTCTGGCACCAACTTTAAAAGGGAGCCCCAAGCATGAGACGACAACCGACACGTGTCAGTCACATTCCTCTGAAACGGCGTGACTGGTTGACCGAATAAGGGCGACGCCCAATCACCCCCCCTTCCCCCCTCATCTTCCTCTTCCTCTTCTCTGCTTCACCTCCACATTTTCCAAAGAGTGCGAGGGGTAGAGA
Organism: Neltuma alba; assembly: GCF_004799145.2. Classification (NCBI taxonomy): domain Eukaryota; kingdom Viridiplantae; phylum Streptophyta; class Magnoliopsida; order Fabales; family Fabaceae; genus Neltuma; species Neltuma alba. The sequence goes on along the minus strand of NW_021637607.1, from coordinate 29,021 downwards.
GAGAGAAACAGATTCTTCCTGTTCTTTTCGCCACTTTTTTTTTAAGTTTTCTTCCTTCTTTTCACATGCCATTTTTCTTCTTTTTCGTCCGAGTCTAATAGAGACGGACAAAAGGGTTTTGGCCTTTTGCTTCCCCTCTCCTCCTTTTTATTTGTTTCTTTGTGCATCCACAGCCATGCGCCCATGCGTTTCAGAGGTTTAGATTCAGGGACTATCACCGCTTGTGAAGGTTTTTCATTCCACAAAAACTGAATAAATTAGACCCCAAAAAAGGGAAGAAAAAAAAAAGAAAAAGAAAGCAAGTTTGGAATCGAAGACAGCGAGAGACGTGGGGTTTTGCTCCCTTATTGTGGTGCACTTCGGTCAAAATAGCCTTTTCTTTAAGTGCAAGAATTTGGCTGCAACAGTGCGTCATCAACAATGACAGGTACTATCAATATTTTAATTAATCCCACTCTTTAATTAATATTAGTGCAGTCCAAATATATACGATAGTTAATCATCAGTTTAGATTCTTGGTGCCTTGGTTCCAACGTTGCCGATGGCTTTCCTCTCTCTGAAGTCTGAACTGCTCAGCAAGCCATATCAGTTTATAAATCATAGAAACATGGACTCACTGGCCCCTCCTCTGAAACTGCATACCCAGAAAATATTGACAAGCTAGGAATCCTTCATATTCTCTTCTTCACAAACATATATAAATAGCGGCGCTTCCACTCTTCTCTCTCACTTCATCCTCCAAGTAACACTTTAAAAAAAATAAAGGTGACATGCATGCATAACATAAATGTGATCCATTCTTGCTGGCGCTACATCACACATCCTCATCAATGTGTATATAAATATAAATATATATATCCACTTTTTCTTTACACGAAATATATATATATATATATGGATCATTATTTGGCAACTAGCTATAATAGGAAACTTTTGTATTTATACTAGTAATTTATGCAGTTTACATATTCACAGAATAATATACAGATAAGTTTAGTTTACAGGTCACTTGCTGACAGCAACCAATTAAGTAAACCATTTGGCATCACTACTGTCCCTTTAAAACATTGTATGTATAACATAAAGTCAAGCCTGAAATTCTCAATCATTGAGAGGGCCCTTAAATGTGGTTTTCTGGTTTTAAACAATTTGGCATCACTACAGTAGAGGATATATGTTTCTATTTATAGGAGAAATAACTGCTGACAACATAAAATTTATCACTCGCAAGTCGCACCTGTTCATCAATATACATATACAAGAAGAAAGAAAGAAACAAACTGGCTTGTCAATTTTTAACACTTTATATACAGTACCAATGCTTATCAGTGAGATGGGGAAATATGACCTGTTGGTGGTGCCATATAATCAGATTAGGAAATAGGGAAATATGAGGCTAATTCACACAACAGGGGGCATGGTTATTTTAGGTATATTAGTATTTATTAACAAAATTCAAATTTATTGTTTTATCTACACCATAAGGGGTAGGTTTTTAGTGAGAGATTTGTATATATGTACATTATTTGCGGTTATGGAGGTGTTATTTAATTGTTGCGCAATAAGACTTTCCAATGTAGTAGCTACTATATATTAACTTTGGGCCATTGTATTATTAAATTAATGAGAGCAACAGCTATGTCTAAGTTGCACTTTAAGTTGATAACCGGAGCTGTACGTACTTGATAATAATACTTACGGAGTTTAAATTTCTGCACTGTTATGCATGTATTGAAAAAAGATTACACATTCCGTAAAAGAGTTTCGTGCCATGTTCTGTAATCATTTCCTTTGGATATGAAGATACACTAGGTCAAAAATGCTAGGAGGGGGGAAGATCATTCTGCATAGAGAATGGCTAAAAAGATCTTATGTTTGCGAATCCCAGATTTTGGCCTAATAGGATGAACCAGAGCCACCGAAGAATACAAGCTTCGAGTGTGGATAGGAATTGGACATGAACCTGAGCTTCTCTTTTTAAATTTTAACCTGTTAATTTCCACGGGCCTCCTTTTGACGGGTGCGAAAACCGATTAGGTGGTCAACAGATTTCTGCTCGGGGCCATAACCAAAGGAAATCCTTAGAATTCTATATTATATTTCTTAATTTCCATTTAATCAAATCACCTTAATAAATTAATATTGATATATCAACGGGTTGGTCTTATTTTGAACAAGAGTATTTCTTACTCTTTCTTTCAGTACTTTTATTATTTAATATGTCATAATTTCTCATAAAATACTGCATGTCCGTACACAATCATCTTTAACACATGCATCACTCGGGGATCCACAACTTGGGGTTTCTTTGGTAAAAACCTATTTTCTCGTCTTCTCTGTCAATGCATTCGACTGGAATTGTATTCTTTCTTTTTTATTGTTCAATCTCATATTTTTATCACTATTTGTTGCGTAAAGTTGATTTTTTTAATTTCGTCGTCTTAACCGATCCTACTTGTGTAGCTAGAAAAAATTTTACTTATCTGAACTGAATGTACGTTGTCTGCTATCAACTTAATTGACGATGATGATAGATATACAGAGAGATATATTTCATGGTGATTGAAAATGATATTATTGTGGCACGTAGCAAAAGTTGAAATATAACTAGATATGATACAAAACAAACAAAAGGGAACATTTTTTTAATCAAACGGAGCCTTAGTTAATGCTGCTGCTAGAATAAATATGACACACACACACACAATATATATATATATATATATATATATATGGAGAGAGGGAGGGAGAGAGAGGTCGGTAGTCTAACTTTACGTATAGAGTGGATTCTAAGAGTGGGAGATGATTTGCAGAGTGTGGGAATGCTGGGCCTTCGGGAGTCATTTATTTCACGGAACGAGGACGCGAGTTCCAATACACCCAAGTGGGGCAAGAGAGAGAGAGCGAGGAGAGAAAGAGGGATTGGATTTTTCCAGTTGGAATGGTGGGTTTGTCTCTGTACAAAGACTGAAGGAGTTTGAGTCATTGTTTAGTATGACACTCGTGTCCTCCTTTATAAATATCCTCCAACGTAAATATTATTTAATAATCATTGTAGGCAGATTATAACTTTGTTTTTGAATCTTGGGAACTGGTGGGAAAAGCGTCCGAGTCCAAAAATGACCACTGAAAAAAGGTTGGCACAGTAGCCTGACGATTGAATTAAAGTATTATTAAGAGATAGGATAGAGGTATAGGAGAGAGGGGTGCCCTTTAAATATTATGCGCCTCTCTTCAAAATGTTTTCTTTTCTTTTCAGCCCCCTCCTCCTCCTCCTTTATCTTAAGCTTCAAACTTGAAAGTTTGAAAGACAGAAGAAACTAAGGCTTCACCTTCGCTGCTTTAAATCCTTCTCTCCTCTGCCCCTGGGTAAACTTTTTAGCTCTCGACTCTACTTTCTCATCATCACACTTGCTTTGATTCCTTTGCTATTACTTCCATATCTGATCTCAATATTTCAAGTTTTTATTAGATGCAGGTGATTCTTGATTTCTCCTGAAGCTATGGGCTCAATGAACTCAAACAACTGGCTATCCTTCCCTCTTTCCCCTACTCAGTCTTCCTTACCTCCACAACTCCAAGCCACTCAATCCCATCAGTTTTCTCTTGGCTTAGTCAATGATTCCATGGAAAACCCTTTCCAAAACCACGGTACCGTCCCCTCTTTCTCTCTCTTCTTTGGAGTTGAATAGGTAATTAAGAGGTTGGATAACTTATTTCAACTAGTTCGCACTGCCATCAGGGGAAGTCGACCTGTATCTGTTCTTCTTCTTCTTTTTTCCTTCTTTGTTTTTTTTTTTTTTAGTTGTATTTTTTCCCCATATGTTATTTGAATGCGCAGATTGGAATCTGATGAATACACACGGAAGCAACGATGAAGTTCCAAAGGTTGCACAGTCTGGAATCAGTCAGAACTTTAATGAAATTCAGTCTTTGACATTATCCATGGGTAGTGGTAAGGATTCTACCTGTGAAACCAGTGGCGACAATAGTACTAATACTGCCGTCGAAGCTGCTGCACCCAGAAGAACTTTAGATACATTCGGTCAGCGAACATCAATCTATCGCGGTGTAACCAGGTAGCATCTTGATAGGTCTTGTTTGTTTCGTTTAATCATTTTACTGAATATTACAAAACTATGAATTTAAATTAATGTACTTTCTGAAACACTTGTGTGTTTATTGCTGTTTTTTGTTGATGGTGGGTGTAACTATACAATAACTATATGCAGACATAGATGGACTGGAAGGTATGAAGCTCATCTTTGGGACAATAGTTGTAGAAGGGAAGGGCAATCACGAAAGGGACGCCAAGGTAAAATATCCGAGCAGCTTCCAGCGCTTCTTCCTCTCTTTCCTTCGCTTTAATTTGAAATTTATAATTAACTATTTCTATTTCTGAGCTAACATATTGATTGTTCATTTTATTCTCTTTGGTTGTATGTCTTGGTTCTCATCGGCCGAGTTCCTGTAGTCTATTTGGGTAAGCGTCTCTCCCGTGACAATTATTTCCAACCTTTCTGTTTTAACCTTGAAATAATTTACATACACAAGTGATCGCCCTTTTTGGCAGGTGGATATGACAAAGAAGAGAAAGCAGCTAGGGCCTACGATTTAGCGGCACTAAAGTACTGGGGAACATCCACAACTACCAACTTTCCAGTAAGTTATAAATGTCCCTATTGCTTTATAGCTAGAGCGGTTCCAACATAATGGATCAGGTTTATAAGAGCCTTTTTGATGATGTCGCAGATCAGTAACTACGAAAAGGAGCTGGAGGAGATGAAGCACATGACAAGACAAGAATTTGTGGCCGCCATACGAAGGTGAAAACTTGCAATTAGCATGCACTAATTTTTACTAGTCATTAATCAGTCAATAATATGTACTAGGCAAAAAAATTTTCTTCCTTTATGGTACCCACATGAATGTTATGGTATTGTTCGACGTTGCTGACTGTATAATCAATTTTTGCTGGTTATGTTTTCCAGGAAGAGCAGTGGGTTCTCAAGGGGCGCATCAATGTATCGCGGAGTCACAAGGTGCGATAATGCATCTGATTGTGCGTTCGAGCTTTTTGTGTCATTACTTACTTTATATCCAATCCTTTATTTTATTTTATTTTTTTGGGTTTTCCTTCTTTTGGTTTGTCACTTAGTATTCTGTAGTAACTCGCGCAACATATTTTATTGCAGGCATCATCAACATGGTAGATGGCAGGCAAGGATCGGTAGAGTTGCGGGAAACAAAGATCTTTACTTGGGAACTTTCAGTGAGCCTCCATTTTCAGTAGTTGCATGCAAATAATACACATCGGAAAACAAGAACTAAATTAATTTGAATGATGGTGTATTATTAATTGCAGGTACTGAGGAAGAAGCTGCAGAAGCATACGACATAGCGGCGATCAAGTTCAGAGGACTAAACGCAGTGACAAACTTCGACATGAGCCGTTACGACGTGAAAGCCATACTTGAAAGCAACACGCTTCCAATCGGAGGAGGAGCTGCGAAACGACTGAAGGAAGCTCAGGCTCTGGAATGTTCCAGGAAGAGAGAGGAAATGATAGCGCTCGGATCGAGCTTTCAGTACGGCAGCGGCAGCGGAAGCGGCAGTTCTAGCAGGCTACAACTACAAGCCTACCCACTGATGCAGTTGGATCAGACGCAACCATTGTTAAGCCTGCAGAACCAGGAGATATCTCAGTACCCGTCACTTCATCATCCCAGTTATATCCAAACCCAGCTTCAGCTGCACCATCAAACTGCTTCTTCTAACTATAGCTTTCACCAGTCACCGAGTAATAACGCTCAGTTGTACAATAGCTATCTTCAGAACCACCCGGCTCTGCTTCAGGGTTTGATGAACATGGGTTCTTGTTCTTCTTCTGTGATGGACAATGACGGAGGGTCTAGTGGGAGTTACAGTGGAGGAGGGTATATGGGGATGGCTTCCAACACGACGTCGGGGGGATCCGCGGAGGAGCTGGCGCTGGTGAAGGTTGAAAACTACAACATGCCGTCCAGTGGTTACGGCGGCGGCTGGCCGTCGGAGTCCATGCAGGGATCCAATGCTGCTCTCTTTACTATGTGGAATGAATGATCCGTGAGGAAGGAGGATCGGAGGAGGAGGGGCCAACCTAACTACCAGACAGTTTTTTTCTTTTGTCTTCACTTTTTCTTTGTTTCTTATCATTCTCGCAACCAGAAAAAGTTATGGAAAATAGTTTGTTTTGGACGCAATGACTGGGGAGGAAGCAATGTTCTTCATTCTGGTATTGTAACAAGTTGTTGTCTTTCACTTGATTTAGGTCTCTTGGTAGCGAAGAAGCACTGACTTACATATACGACGTGCAATATTGGCGATCAGGGTTGGGTCGGTCTTGCAATATATGGGCACGAACGGGTTGCCCAAATTTTGTATGCAGACGGCTCACATTTTATAACGGTTTTAAATTATAATGTTCGTTAGTTATATCTCTATTGTTGCAAACCTCTTCACGTGCTCTTGATAGATGCTGAAGTTCATCGGGAGAGAAGTGCCTGAACATATATCATAGGAGAAACCCAGCATTATATTATTGCTTCACCTCCGACATCAAATATTATTTTGATCGACGCCTTCGAGGTTGTGAATATTGAATATCAAATACTATCTCTAGTCCTTAATATAAGATCCTATTTGACTTTTATCTTGATTCTAAATATAAGACTCCAATCCACTTTGTCTCTCATATTTATACATTTTTTTCCCAAAGTAGTCTTTCTAACAATGATAGTTCTGTCAATACACTTGATTAGCAAGGATATTTTAAGAAAGACAACACATATTTAGGATAAATAACTAACTCAACTTACTTTTTTAATCTCTTCAAGTTAGTCAATTGACTCTTATAATTAGGACTAGAGGTAGTATCAAATATTAATTGTTCGTTTTCGGTAGTGCTAAATGATTTTAACTCCTGCATATATACAATCTTATTAGAATGATGAGGGTATTTAACTATGGGCCTTTTTAGCGAAGCAACCAAGTTTTCATTTATAAGCACTGATGTGCTGCGAAAATCACCGTACGGCGGATTTGAAAAGTAAGTTTCGTATTATCTTAGTTTTATAGTTTATTTATTTGTTTTAATTTTACTCTTCTACTTATTTAAAATGTTAATTTAGCCCCCTAACATATTCGCTCAATAATCATATATTTCGAAAGTTCTGGATCAAAGGCTTTATTATTTTGACTGTGTAAAACATTATAATTAGTTGCGTTTCGTTAAAATGAGTTAATTAGTTTTTTTGGACGATTAACTAATTAAGAAATCATGCCTTAATTGTTGGCAAAAAAGAAAAGAAAAGAAAAGAAACCATGCCTTTATTGCCCGATAGAGCATCTAGGTTGATTTATTTGACTTAGGCTGAAAAAAATGTTAGATGAGCCGAAATTACACTTTCCGGTGATGTAGTCTTTCGACCCTAACTGTCATTTAATGTCTGGATTATTTTAAAATCAGATCATAACGTAACAAATAGAATTAGTCAAGGAAACAATATACAGGAAATGAGAGTGAGATCACTGATTATATATGAATATATATATATAGTAGAAAATTTTCATAAAAGGACTTCATTTCATGAGTATAAATATAGCAAATAAAGTCTCATCAACTGGTGTAGTTTAAGCTGTGTTCATTTTGAAAACACTGGAGATAACAAGAGAAAATTTCAAAGGCTGAAATTTGCATGGAATGTGTTGGTGCACTGCATGTGAGTCTATTTGAATGCCTAATGACTTGGACTTGCTTAGTGCTTAAAAAAGCCAGCCGCAGTACATATTTATTATTATTGGGTGATGGTTTAAGTAAGACGGATAAATGTTGAAGCAAATCTATCGTGGAATGAACATGCGATTGATGGATTCAATGCTCAGAACGCAGATATATACGTCGATTGTCAATAACTCTGTGATAATATGCGACCCAAAATTCTTAGCTTTCTCATATTTGAAGTCTTATTATCGTTGAGTTTGTTATGCTTGCATTCCTTTTTTTTTTTTTTTTGGGTCGAGTCTTCTAATAGCGTACACATCAAGATATTTTATTCTTTTGGATTTAGTTTTAAGTAGCCGGTCCTGAAAAATGATGATGAAGTTGTAAAGTCGAGGCGTTGTCTTTTTCATCTCGTGCTATAAAACGGGAAGAGTCGATCGAGAACTTGAGTATTTGTTTGAGGCTGCTTTGTATATTAGGTCGGTGATTACGGAAATCAACAAGTTTTTGGTGAGCATTATGCGACACGAACCTTGTAAACTTTCCAGAATTATATATTCTTAAGATATGGAACTTTATTATTCACACGCGCACGGATACATATATGAATATTGATAATTATCGGTTGACGAGGAAGCACAGGGTGTCAGTGGGAAGCAATTTTTTTTTTTTTTGGTTAAAAACGAAATTTTGTCTCTCCCATTTTGTTTGATGTCATTGGCAGTAAAAGTATAATTCAGATTGTAAGGAAAACAAATAATTAGAGAGAGCATGGCATGAAAGAGAACAGTTTAAGGACAAACAATTCATCAAGTTGTGCGTGAAATCAGAAATGGATCGCGTCTTTTCGCTCCTGTATTAAAAAAATTACACAAGGTCATGCCCGGGGAGATGTTTTGCCCTTGTGGAAAGACAATGTGGATCTTTGGGTAGAAAAGGCCCAATCTTTGTGGGGTCTCGACCCAATGATTTCAATGGGTCAAGGCCCAAACAAACACACATGGCCGCCTGGTTCGCAACACTCCCCCTTGCCCCAACTCCTTTCTCACTGTACTAGTCGGCTCGGATCTTTGTCCCCTCGTTCCCCGTCTCTCCCTCTCCCTCCCGCTGGGATCTTCCAGCCTCCGTTGATTTTGTGCGAGGTATTGCCTTCGTCTCTCTGATTCCTTCCCTTCTCCAATCTCGTTTTTGGTCTCATCTCCCCTGTCTTCTGCTCCGCGCTCAAATTCCTTTTTTCCATTTCTTTCTAATTGTGAAGGAAATCCTTGCAAATCTTTATCATTTCTCTTACCCAGCCCGACCTTGCTACTCAAGGGCTGTTTCTCTCGAACAAACGCTACTTTGTTGTCTGTTTGTGTGTATGTGTGTTTATTATTTTATTTTTTTGCTCCCTTCCTTCATAGTTCCTGGGTAGACGAAACATGCAAACCGAGCTTTCAGGATGCTAATGTAATCGTGAACGGCATGAATTAATGGAATTTTTCTTTTAATTTTTATTGAAAACTTTGTAGGTCGTCTTGGGTGAAGTAAATGATGATTAATAGGTTGTCTTGGGTGAAGTAAATGATGATTAAGTTTCTCTTAGCTTTAGTTTATAGAATTGGTTTTATTAAGGGCATGGAAGTCCTATGAATATTTGCATCTGAACTAAATATTTCCTTCAATTACCTTACTGCTTTATTTGGTGTCTGTAATGTCAGGGATCATTTAAAATTTGATTAAGTGTGGTTTAAGCAATAATGCGTATTTTTGGAATAAATGAGCGAAATGAAAATTTCACACGAGTTGACTAATTTGCTGTTGTGTTGATGATGAAGGACAGTTATGGTGAAAGCATACACGCAGGAATACACTTACAGGCACCCATGGGAACGAGTAACTTGTGCATCTTGGCGCAAGTTTGCTGACCCTGAGAACAAGCGTATATTATCCCATATCTTAGAAGTTGACACATTGAACCGCAAGCTTGACCCCCCATCTGGGAAGCTTTATACCACTCGCGCTATCACTATCCATTGTCCTGGACCATGGTTTGTGCGCAAAATTGTTGGTCAGGATATTTGCCACTGTGTTGAATCAACAGTTGTTGATGCACAGTCACGGTCGATGCAGTTAACTACTCGTAATATCAGCCTCCAGAAGTTTGTAGAAGTGGAGGAGAAGATACGATATGATCCTCATCCTGACAATCCCAATGGGTGGACAATTTGCCAACAGGAGACTCGCATCCGTATCAAACCATTGTCAGCATTGGCATCCATGGCTGAAAAGGTGGAGCAGCGATGTGCTGAGAGGTTCATTCAGAATAGTACCAAGGGAAGAGACGTCATGGAGAGGATATGTAAATATCTGGAAGCAGAGTCTGGTGGCCTTGCTCTGTAATTTTGCCTTGATGATTTCATTCAGGTTTTGTAGTTTAGCTCTTGGATTTACAAATAAATGAGAAAATTGCGTTAGAGTTATATGGAGAAGGGGGATCTTGGACCTGTTACCTTGAACCTTGATACGGCAAAACAAGCAATTTTGGGACAAGTGATATTAAAGTTTGTGATGTTACGATTCCTGCCCGTCTAGATTTGTCTTCTCTGAATCTTGGTCAGGGCCTTGGGGAATTTGAAACACATCTCCAGATGTTCTTATCTGTCACGGTTTCTTGTTTTTGAACCAAGACTGCACGAGTCTATGCTCATGGTGACAAGTTCATCGCACTAGATTAGATCCCACCCCCTCTTTACAATCTTCAGATAGAGTCTTCAAACTTGAGTTTTTCTTTTGGGCAAGATTTTTCTTTCAAGCATACAATTAATTTCCTAGTTTAGTTGCCCATTTCTCCTGAAAACGTATATTCTGAAACAGTTAAAGTTTATTCCAGTTTCTTTATCCTCACATCATGCTCATGTCTATGATTCTTCCTGCGTTTCCTAAGACTACCGGCAATGTTAGACGGTATTTTTATCTCTTGAAATAAGCTGAGCCACGAGTTCAAAAGGTACAACTATTAGAGTTACACATGCACTAACCCTCCAGTATAACACTGATGTGAAAATATCACGTTTTTCTTCCAAAGTTGGTATGTCTGTTTTGTTTAAAATCATGCCTGCCATTTTGTATACTCTGGTATATGGAACCCAGCGAACCCAAACGTTTCCCCTATGCTTATCATTACCAAGAGAAGTTTAATAGTTGCTATGAAACCGTCATGATTTAGAGTGCCAATATTTTACACATGGTTCTCGTTACCCAGATGCCATATGGAACAAAGTAGGCGCATTACAAAGCTAATGATAAGCCAACTTTCACCAAACCAGGAGAGATTTAAAGATGACAAACACTTGGATCAACATCTTTTTCCTCCAATCACATGAAATAGTGCTTCAAACTGCAGAGATGTCCAACAATTCCGAGCTCCCGACCACATACAACATAATAAGAACATAAAAGAAAAAGGAGGAAACTCGGGTCATCTCATGATGAAATCGAGCATAACATCAACTCATGGATGAAACCTCAATACATTGGACCTAGATCTTATCCAGCTTTTCAGCCTTGACAACTGGGTTTGCTTTAGCTATGGCATCCCTTTCAGCACTGCGGTAATCGAAGGAACAATTGTGCTTGTCTGAGTAGCGGTGTGCAGCACAGAACAGGTTACCACACCGACAACTGAACCCTGTCAAACCAACCCGCTTATTGCAGCTGCTGCAGCGTTTGGGTCCATCCTTCGGCTTTGCCTCACCATTCTCCTTCAAGCCTGAACCCAAAAAGGGTTCTTCGGATGTAGTTTTAGGCTCTAGTGTATTGACTGTGATATTCACGTTTGCAGAAACAACAGGTTCATTTCCACTGCTGCTTGATGAATTCATAATATTCCCAATAGACGACGCCGCGAGCTTGGCCTGCTCCTGTTTCAACATCATGTCTTTGTGGCACTTAGAACACATGTTCATGGTGGCAGCACTTCCAAAAAATCCACAGTTATTGATGCACAATATAGGACCTTCCGGAGGAGCTTGACATCCAGTCTTGTCATGGTCCATCTTTTCTCAACTTTCCTACGCCGAAGAAATAGAAATTTACATGTTTAAACATATAAGATCAATTCATCAAGTCCCTGTATAAACTATAGATATATTTCACCATGGAGTAAGCTTTGCATTTCCCTGTATTCATATACCAATAGCAAGCATCAAGATAGTCCTGATATGATAATATACCAAAACAGTCCTTAGTGAACATAGTTGTGTATCCACACCAAAACTTTACTTCTGGTTATATAAAATAGAGGGTAATACACTCAAAGCAGAGTCGAAAATACTATCATATTCAGATAGCAGCATACTAAGACTTCTATTAGCTAGTCCAATGTTCAGCGAAGCTCCATTTTTCTGGTGTATATATATATTTCTGCTCATAATTGTGCTTGTGACCTGTTCGATGGGCGTGTCAGACCACAAGCCTTTTCAGGTCATGTAAAGTTAAAAAGAAAAAATTCCAGCCTTCTTTGAGTTAACAAGATAGAATATCCATTGAAACCCACCATCTATTGGAGAAGTAAAGCGATTTGATTAGGGGAAAGTGTGAAGACAATGAATATCAACTATGGATCAACATGAAAACAACATCAGCGGTCAAAACCACTGAAACAAAATGCAAAATAACAGATAGATCCAACAATCATCCAGTAATGATCAGTAGCAAGACAAGTTCATAAACTACTGCCAGAACATGTATGCATAATATCAGATATTAGGGCTCTGAAGTGAAGCATCAAAAGAAAACACGCAACTACGTTCATGGCAAACACAACTGCAATGAATCAAGGACTCATCAAAGGGAGGCAATGAGAATCGTTGAAGAGCAATATTTCTAATCTATTCAAATCTCATGATATTTTGGTTGTAGATGCCGACGCCATTTCCCTTGTATATTTTTCGTTCCTTTTTCATTGACCTTTTCAATTTTTGATGGACCCTGAAACTAAAATTTCGTTGGTCTCTACGTTGAAAAGAGGTCAAGTCTTTAATGGTTTTGATTTTTCTTTGGACTAAATAAATGATTCTGAGTTGAAGGGAAATGATTGAATAGGGAAATATTTCACTTCAAGTGGGGTTTGTTGGTGGTTACTTACCTACTAAATTAAATAAGGACACTGGTGAATGGAAAAAAGTTGCAGCTTTCGGGCAGGAAAGTTTACTTGATAATGAAGGACTGAATGAATAGGCCAAGATTTGGGCAAATTAATTTTTTTCTGATCCCAATTAATGTCAACTTCTTAATCGGTAATGTTGCTTTTCATATGTAACTTTTTCATTTGATGTAAAGCTTGTTTTTCTTAATCGGTTTTTGCATTTTCATGGTTACTAGTAGCCTCATATTTCTCTAATTTCATTTGTCGAAAGGATCCACACACACAGGGCAACATGAGACAGAGTTATCATACTTGAGTGAGAACTTTCATATGGAAGGGACGCTAGTTTAATCTAGGATCTGGTCAACCAGAGCATCTCAAATTTTAAGCATGTTTCTGCACAAGGCCTTAATCAAGGATGTAAAACTTCTGTAAAATACACAATCTTTAATAACTAATACTATTCACAAACTGTCAACAGTGACCCATTCCTCAAATTTCATGCAATTAACGAAAAAAATGTCTAACTATGAAGTGATAACTTGATAAAGAAAACAAATGACAAGTGCAATTTGAACACTAACAGTTTGTGTCACGTAAAGTCATATAGGCGCACAATATGTTAAAAAATGAAAAGGCCAACACATCCCAATTTCCACAATTTGTGTCTCTACAGAAAGGATCACGCACTGGCACTACTTGTAGAAACCAATAACGTATATATAGACATAAAAACTTATCTTTTCATATGGTGTTTAAGTCAGTGATGACTTTTGTCTTTCTTTTTCTTTAAAAAGTATTTACCCTCATTTTCTAAGCACATTTTTGCCAAAAAGAAAACTAAGTATTTCACAATTACTATTAATTTTAATCAATTTCATGTAGTCATATGAAATTTCAATACTTGTTGGAGAATTCAAAAAAAAATATGACACAACATTTATTTAGTTATATGAAATACACTTCAAAGAAAATCAAGCAGCTACAGATCACCACTATTAAATGCCTTTCTGCATAAAAGAACACCTAAGGTGACTAAAGCAAGAGCCGTCAATGCTCCCTGCCTGGAAAGCCAGAACTCAGTCCATGTCAAGGGTTTTGAGACCTCAATAAGACCTTCTGAAACAGTTCATTCAAGTCATCCAACGAACCAGTGTTATCTATTATCATGTCTGCTTTACTCCTTTTTACATCCAGTGACATATGAGCGTTTATCCTGCTCCTCGCATCCTCCTCACTCGTTCTGTCCCTTGCCATGAGTCGCTGAATTTGTGTTTCCGCGTCAACCCAAACAACAATAATGGGCTTTGTCAACTTGTCCATCTTGGCCTCAAATAACAGAGGGACATCAAGAACAATAATCCTATGGCCCTTTATCCAAAGCTTCACAATTGCCCAAAAGATTCCAAAGGATATATAAGGAGCCAGCAATCTAAAAAAGATCACAATTGAAACTCAAAAACCGATTCCAATACACCTTGAGAAACAAAATAGTTCCAAAGGTTTCTCCACAAAATCAAGGGGGGTACTGAATCAGCTAGCATAACCTAGCAATCAAAATCTAAATTGAACTTTGGGCTAGGACCAATAATTGATCGCAAAAAATCATTTACACAACCACCTATACGACAGCTTGGTACATTGAAGTTACTAGCTACTACTGCTCAATAAGACAAAAGTATAATGGCATCCCTACATGAAAGTTCTCCCTCAAGTGTAATAACTCTAACTCGTGGCACTGGTAAAATATATATGTATATATATCGATCCTCTCCACACATGAAATCAAAGAAATTTGAGGCCACCAACAGGCCATGAAAAGGCAAAATTGATTAAGGAAGACAAGCTTCAAATCAAATGGAAAAATCGCACATAGCAACATTACCGATTAAGAAGTTGGCACTTATCTGGATCGGAAAAAACAATTTGCCCAAGTCTTGGCCTATTAACTTCTCCATTATCGAGTAAAATTTCCTGCCCAAAAGTTGCAACAACTGTTTTCCACCCACCGGTACCCTTATTAAATGCAGCCTGTAAGCGACCACAAACAAACCCCACTAAAAAGTCTCCCTATAAATCACCTCACTTTAACTCAAAATCACTCTTTTAGTCCAAAGAAAAGAAAAAATCAGAATCATCAAGACCTGGCCTCTTTTCAATGCAGAGAACAATAGAAGTTTGAGGGTCCAACTAGAATATAAAAGGTCAATGAAAGAAGAACTGAAAACATACACAGGCAACAACATCGGCATCTACAACCGGAATGCTATGAGATTTGAATAGATTAGAAACAGTACTCTTCCATGAAGATATTCCACCAGTAAGTCCAACGATTCTCATTGCCCCTCGTCAATGAGTTCTTGATTCACTGTAGTTGTTGCCAAAGCGCTTTTGCTAAGAAATAGTATGACCCAACAGGCATTAACCTAATTGCATGTTTTCCTTTGATGCTTCATCTGCATGGTCTCAGTGTTCTAGTGCACAACTGGTATGAATGGTACACCAACTAAATGCAATTGTTTGCCTTAATAAGCTGAAAAAATGTCAAAGTAAACTGCCAAATCCCTTCCAGCTTATATATTAACATTATTTCTGGCTATACAAACTAGAGGGTAATGCACTAAAAAGCAGAGCTGAAAATATAAGTTTATTCGGCACTAAGACTTTTATGACCTAGTCCAATATTCAGGGAAGATCTATTTGTTCAGAGAATGTATAATACTTCAGCTCATAATTTTGCTTGTGACCTGTTTGATGGGTCTGCCAGACCACAACCCTTTTCAGGTCATAAAAATTTCCATCCAAAAATCAGCGAGTAATGATCATTAAGCTACTCCATGTATGCATATTATCGGATATCAGGGGTTTTAACTAAAGCATCAAAAGAAAACATGCAATTAGGTGCGTGCGCTGAAAAATTTTAATTGTAAATTTATAGAAAAATCAAGATGGCAGCACGCCACGAGAGCAGATGTCTTGCCCCCAATATTTAATATTTTGTCCGAACCTTCATAAAACTTTATTTCCAATTTTTCACCCAACAACACATCACATAAACAGACAATTAAAACTAGACAATAATGCTATGAAGCTAGAGCCATCCGGTAAAATATTGCAAGACGTTATCTAACCTGTTGGCCAGGAATAAAAAGAAAGTTGCAGGAAATGAAACCTCGAGACCGGTCTATAGGCTCAGCGTCGCATCGGATGAGTCCTGAATTCACCAAATGAAACAAAACAGGCGATTTAAAGTTGAAAAACATAACAGAGCAAGAATAAGAAGATGATAAAAAGTTGAAAATAATAAACAAGAGCGAAAACCTAACCCTGAGAGGGTTGGGATCGATGAGGAGACAGAGCAAAGCCGATGACGGAGCCACGAAGGGGTATGCGAGAGAGGAAGAGAGGCGTTCTTTCTGTCAGTGTCTCTCTTCGTATTTGAAAGGCTTTCTTTCTCTCCCAGCGACCGTCCTACTGATTAGAGGCGACGTGGGAAGTTATTATTGGGCGCGCGTGGTGAAAAACTGGAGATAATAGGAAATCCATAAGCGTAGATTTTTTTTTATTTGACTTGTTTTTTAAAGTGATTTTATAGTAAACAGTTTAGTTTTTCTAATATTAAATACTCAAGCTTTGAGAGTTTAAATTTTGTCTATAAATAATTAAAATTTTTAAGATATAATTGTATTATTGATTGTAATTTTCAACTAAGTTGAATTTTAACTTTCAAGCAACACATGAATATAGGCGGGGTTTTGAATTGTTTGTCACTAGATTTTTATAATTTATAATTTTCAATCATCAATTTTTTTACTATTTATGATTGAGCTTCTCATTTTCAAAAGCTATCATTTTTTTTAATTATCTCAGCAAAACCAATTTCATTAGCTTTGACTCTCAACCGGTCTTTTTTTTTTTGGCACATTAATATATGTAATTAAGAAGGATATCAAGATACAGAATTCTTAATCTATACACACCTTAATCCATGTCCAGAGAAATCTTCTTCATCGTGTTATTGTATCTTACCAAGAGCAGTCCTTTTTTTCTTTGCCAGCCTTACCAAGAGCGGTCTTTAATTATTTAATTAGTTGAAATCTACTCTTTTTTTTTTTGTCATCCTTGATATAAGGAAAAGAACTCACACACTCGTAATATCCATGAAAGGTTGAACAAGTAATTCTATGCTTATGTTTGAAAAGAATTAAATGGTCCAATTTTTTATCCTTAGTATCCTATCTAATTTGTGATACAATTTATTTAATGTCTAAAATAAATTATCTTATAAACTAAATCTTATACTACCTCTGGTCCTAATTATAAGACCCAGTTGACTTATTTGAGGAGATTAAGGAAGTAAGTTAAATTAGTTATTTGTAATAAATAAGTGTTGTCATTCCTAAAATATCCTTGCTAATTAAGTGTATTGGTTAGAACTATCATTATTAAAAGGGCTATCTTGGAAAAAAATACATAACTATAAGAGACAAAATAGATTTGGGTCTTATAATTAGGACCAAATAAAAAATCAAACAAGATCTTATATTAAAGACCGGAGGTAGTATTAAAAATTGAAGGTGGTATTAATAAAAGAAAAGTATACATCACAAGAAAGAGTTTCACCTGCACTGGCCCACTGTTAGGCATGTCGTTTTGCTCTCTTAACCTTCTTCTACCTCCACGAGTCTGCTCAAGCTAACCGCCAAAATGAATGCGTGGTTTAAGAAATAAAAAGAAGATAATGCGTGGTTTACTTGAATGACGGGATAGAAATTACTCCCTCCGTTTCTTATTATAAAAAACGAATAACCAAATTACGTTGATAAAAAAACAGTTAAAATTAGTTAAGAACAATTAATGTGTAAAAAGTATAATTTTTTTTCTAAAAATGCCCTCATTAATAAGGAGAGAGAACAATGGTAAATTATTAAAAAAAAGAGAAGTGGGAATGAGAGAGAGTGTGAGTTGGAGACAATAAATATGGGTAAAATAGAAAATTAATACAAAAAAATAGAAACAACTTTTAAGTGTCTCTTATATATAGGAACATGCCATAAGCATCAAATGTCTCTTATAATAAGAAACGGAAGGAGTACTTTTTTTTCCGGCTTTTGAAGTGGATGTTTCAAAAATTCGTAGAGAAAACGATAGATATGTAGCAAGTAAATGCGAATCTATTTGGCAATCAAAATTTCTTTTGAATAACTTTATTGGAAGCATAGGATCAAATTCTTCAATATTACTTCCTCCTGTCTTTTTTTTCCTTCTAATAAGGGTCTGAAAATTGAATTGCCTTGCTCCTTTTCATAAAATCCCCTGTATGATTGTTTGAACACTTAACGTGTTTTTATTATTTTGTTTTTAATTAATTTTATATATTGCATTCATTAAAATTTTTAATATATTTTCTTTCATATTTTTTTTCTTACTTACCCCTTATAAATAAGGACATGTTTAAAAAATTGTTTTTTTTAATATATTCATCATTTTTAATTAATTTTAATTATATTTTTAAGCCCTTGTAAAGAGTACTACCAGTACAGGAGAGAGTACATGTTAAATGGCTACATACATAGCTTCAAAATGAAGCGGGCCCCCGCCCCTCCAATCATTTGCATGTCTCTTTGTTCTTAGCACTTCGAATTACTATTTACTTTTATAGTAACTCCAGCCTTAAATTACGTATTTACACGTGGTGGATCCAACGACTGGTTTCATAAAGGCAAATGAATTCGCAGAAAACAAATCATCAGTTCTGTGGTCTCTAACCCACGTTACTTGTAATAATGACAACAACTAACTTATTCACCCTATTTATAAGCTTTAAATTAAAAGAGAAGTGTGGTCTATTTTATAAATTTTAATTTAGTGTTTATCTTAATATTTAATACAGTTTTTTTAATTTATCCTTAACTATTCATTCTTTATCTTTTGTTATAATTTCTCTTATCATGTTTTTCCACATATTCTCTTTTCTTTTCTCATTTATTACAAGAGCATATTTGTAAATAAAAATATATTTCTGACCTATTTATCACTTTTAACTAATTTTAGCTAATTGTTTTTTATTTACGAATTGGTTATTTGAAATTTATAATAAAGACCGGGAGAGTACAACTATGATCTCCATTCTCCCACCTTACTTTAACGTTGCTATAGCAAGACCAAGGCACCCAACACTAGTTTTTTCGCTGGTTATACCCCTGTTAATTATGATTCACCAGTTTGTCGATCGCTACTTAACTTGAACCATTGCACAAATACAGGAGAAATAGCAGTGATTTAGGATCTTACTAATTTATCGAGTAGCAGATCCAAACGATGGCAGAAAAAAAAAAGTCGATCTAAACACAAAAATAAGGCTTACTGATTTACCTGTCATCAAGCCGTGTGTGTCTATATGTGTATATTAACTTTTTTATGTTGAATATTACATAGAAAGTTAAATAAATTTTAGAATGTAAAATTTAAATCTAAATAAGTTAATAATCATAAAAAATCACACGTTGAATTTAAAATATTCAAAAAAATTAAGTCACCTCACATTCTTAAAAGTTGCCTACAATTAGCAACCATGACCACAGTGTGCGCGAAGAATGGATTGTTTCGAGTTGAACTTGATAACGCCGAACAAAAGATTTTCCATTATGATCAGCTTCGGAAATTAAAATCGGGGTTCGCGGATCCTTGTGTTTTGATGTCCGGGGAAAAAGGCACCTGTCTTGAAGGAAGAAATAAAGGACGACGCAGAGCAGCTGAGAACAGAAGATGTGGAGCCCATTGCCATTGCTATTAGGTGAGTCATCAGAGGAATTGACGAAAGAAGAAGCCACGTATCAGTCCACACACGTGCTCTGAAAATGTACTTCGAAATGACATTTCAAAAATTTCTGACACTCCGATGACTTTAGAGCTTAGTCCCATAAAATTGACCCCAATCCCTTATTCTCCATCATGCCTTGTAACCTTAAATTCGTAGGACGAGACGAGACTGTAAAAGCTTCGTCATGATTGCATTTTCGTCCTTTTGTTCGTCTCTTCCGCCTTACATAACGATATGATATGAGTTAAATTTTTTCTTCCACATGGAAAAGGTTTTGTATTTTGAGAGGAAATTAAAGGCTTAATCGTTAATCAATTCAGTATATATTTGTATGTGATGAGTCCGAATGGCTTGTATTCAGCTGTCCATCAAGTTGGACATTACAACAAAAGAGGCATAGCAGAGCATCTTTTGGGAGAAAGCTGATCGAGGACTTGTTCAAAGTTTCGGGCAAATGCATTAAGTGCCCGTATCAACTAGTCTTGGCTGTATAATGTCCCTATTTTTGGTGCGTACATATACCTGTTTTTAATCACAGGCCTCTCTCAGTGAATTATATATTATATTGGACAAAAAATGAATTATACAAGTAGGATGTGAATTCTGTGTTTTGCATAAAATGTGAAATAAGTTCACATATAGTGTTATAAGCATAGCGACAATCTTTACACACATACACACACATATCATATCTAGATTTGAGCAGCTCCAAAACCTTATATCCTTATCACAACGTATGATCGAGTTTCTGTCTAATTTGAAAAGCACGCATGATTTTCTTTGTACTATTACATCACTAATAACTAATCAAATGACTGCAAAATGTGATCCATTACGATGGTTATGACTACTTTGATATATTGTACTATCTTAGATGAAATGAAACAATAAACTGAAACGAACATCTTAGCTTTTTCTGTAAATTTTTATTAGTTTTGAAAACTTTTTCACAACTGCGATTTTTTATTTAACTGACTATTCAATCTGAGAAACAAAGGTTCCACATTAGTTTTTGAAAAATGTTATTACTGTTTTCTACAACTTAAATGGGCAAACCGGGCGACCCATATCGTACGCATATGTGAAGATAAACGCAGCCTCGTAGTTGTAAGACTCGTTATTAATTGTACCCAACTGCAAGATGATTATCGTATTTGCACTTAATAAAAAGAATATTAAAAACTGCACACTGCACATTACATAATCATTCAATTGATCTTTTAGATTGTCACCATGATTAGCCCGGCCCTTTTTTCTTAAATAAAAAGTTCTTATTATAGCTATTGATTCTTAACGAGAATGATGGTTCCATGATACTTTTACTTAAAGGATCCGAGATCTCCATCTCTTCATATGTGCTTAATTATATGTATGTGTGCGATGATGAAGAGAGACCGAGCCACCGAGCGACAGGAAAAATGAAAAACATCTATAGAATTATATATAACTACTGCAATTCTTAATTGCTCCCACATGTATACATGAGAGTATTCAAATCGCACGATACCTAAACATACATTAGAAAAATCTCAATAGTCTCTAAAAGAAGGGCTAGTTCCCAATATTAGAAACCTGAACTGTCTCGAGATACAGTTGGAAAAAAATAAGAGCAGTAGCTGATTAGGAGCGGAAGGGCTCATTTTCTTGTTCGATTTCAGAGGCAGGTTCAATATCATCTCGATCAAAAGAATCAATGCCATAATCGGTGTGGCCATGTCCAAAGGCATTGATATGATCTTTGAGAGATCTTTTGTGCTTGAAATCAGAGCCGCAAGAGCAATACCAGAGCTTGCCGCAATTCTTCTCATGAGTCCTCCAATCACCTCTCACGGCAAAGGCTTTGCAGCATTTTCTACACATGAAAGGCTTCATTCCGTGCTTACGCTTGTAATGGGTTTGGAGGGTTCGGAAGTCTTTGAGTGGTTTAGCCTTTGGATGGTCTATGTTGTTCTTGCATCCTGGTGCGCAACAATAGCAAGGCAGCCTCAGCATAGCTGTTGGCTGCGTCCCCCTTAGAGACTCTGGCCCCTTTCTATATTCAGATCCATGGCCCCACATGTGCATCTGCATACAAGTGGGTATCATTATTACTTCAGTTGGCTAACATTATCTTACGCGATGTGATAGTACTGAATAAAATTCTAATACCGAAATGACTTACAATTATATTGGTCTCTCAATTAATAATCCTATCATTTATTAGTTTAACGAACAGAATTCTCACCCTATGTGTTTTTTGCATCTAATCTCGTGAAGATTTGGTCTCTTGAAGACCAGGTTTTAGGGTGTAGGCTACCATGTCCTTTTCAACATATAAATTTCCAACATTAAATTCTTTATATACCTATGGTGGGCATGATAAAGGAAAAGGTCGACAGGGGGGTATCCTGATCATGAGGAAATCTGGTTGCACGAATTAAGGGAATATTTGACAACTATGTATGCGTCATATGTACTCATTTGCGTTAGTATGGAAAACAAATCCATTCCATGGGTCTGCCTCAATCGACCTTTTCTCTCAATCACCTGTTGGTAAAATTTCCAGGGTTTTTATTGCTCAATATGATGCATAAGCCCTAATAACCTGAAAAATCCCCAGTTTGACTAGATAAATCCTTTTCATTTATCCTGACGACATTAAAGAGCTAAACAAGATGTATGGTTGGGAAAGACCATGGGCGACTGGAGAGAGACACTACTCATTAAAAGCATATATACTGATATGTGTGTTCTCATCAGTTTTTTGTACGATGAAATATTTCTCTCTACTTTTATCATTAGTGCCTTCGACTGAAGAGCGGCATAGCTGGCTAGTAGATTCAGAAGAAAAATTGTTCACTTCTGAAGTTTATCGGCTTTGAGGGGACGAAAAAAGAAAAACAGAAAAACAAGTTCAAGAGAAAAGGAAAGGCAGTGTATTCCATATCCGGGGAAACCCTAAAATGCACGCACCGCACCCATTGCCACAACGCGATCATGAATTTTAAGCCCGTGACTATAGCTTTGACCACATATTAAAATCTTGCTATAGAAATAGGTTTTTTCTATTTCGTCAAGATTATAAAAAGTTATACGAGAGGAAAGTAGGCAAGAAAATTGAGGATGGGATGGAAAGGCATTTTCTTTCTTCATTTACTTTTCCAATTTTAACTGTCGCATTATTATATATCTCTCTATTTCTTGTCTTGCGAGAATTCATATTTTGATGATGATATAGGAATGGACAAACCTGCATGTTGTTGTATCTGTTGAATGTCTTGAAACAAAGAGGGCACGAGAACTGCGTCGGACCAATCAGAATCTGAGCAGGGGTAGGGATCCAGTACTGACCCCTACTGATCACTCCACTCGATGGACGCGCAGAAGCGACGGTGACTTGTTCTACATCTGAAACTAAATCAGCTGAATCTAAGCTTGGAAGCCCCAAGTGCAAAGCCACCGTCATAGCTCCGTCATGCAAATCTTTGTCCTTGTCGTCAATTTCCATGGGGGCGCAGGAAGATTCTGGATCTTGAGGAATGGAAGGGCCAAGGTTAAGAAGAGGAAGGGGCTCCCTTACGGGAGGGGAGGACGGCAAGGATTGGTAGCACTGAGGAGAGATATGAGAGGTGCCATTAATGCAGTGATGTTGTTGAGCAGAAACAAAATTATAGGAAGGCTGATTGGTGCAAGGCGAAGAAGAAGAAGAAGGGAGAAGGGAATAATAAGGATAATTGAGGTCAAACGAACCATTGAAATGATTGGGGCAGGAGGGATGGGTCATGATGAGATTTTGAGAATAATAAGGAAGAAGGAGGGGGAGAAGAAATGGGGCGGGGTTAGGCAGAAGAGAAAGAGGGATGGGAGTTAAATTATGTGGGTGGGGAACGAGAAATCATATGTTGGTAAAGCAAACAGACAATAAAGTAGAAAGCGAGACAAGAAATCACTTGTGAGGCGTGACTCAACAATGGATATATATATATATATATATATATAGTACCGGGGGAGGGAAAGTCGGTCATGAGGCGTAGTACGTACGTAGAAGAGACTGAGACGACGACCTTATCTCGGCAGACTTGGCTTAAGAGGATTAATATATGAAATGAACAGCAATCTGAACTTTAGTCTCCGTTTCCTTTTAAAATTGATAGCTAGATTCACTTTTAAAGAAAAGCAGATACAGAAACTCCGATCCGTGAGGTAGTGATCTCAAGCAGTAAATGCGTATGGATGGATTGCATATATTTCCGATTCGATCGCGTGTACTTAGACTATATTGATAGGGTTTTTTTTTTTTTCAGCATGGGAAAAAGGTGGTTTTTTTCCCCGGGGCAACAAATGGGTATGAGTTAAAGTCTTAAAGAACATTAATCGATTCCATTTCTGGCCAAAAAAAAAGGCAGAATATATGAAGAGTGCATGTGATTGAGGTAGCCATATGTAAATGGGAAATGGACAAAGTGAGAGGCGGAAGTGTGTGTGTGTGTAGAGATATACAATACAATGGGAGTGGGTGCATTCATAGGAGGGGCAGCAAAAGCAAAGCAGGCGAGGGTGAGGAGTGTTGAGCACAAGGGGGGATTTGGGGTCCTCGGGAAACATCAGTGAGGGCTGTAAAACCAGCAATTGCTTCGATCTCTCTGCTCTCCTCTCCAATCCAACATGTATGTTTGCTGCTCACTATATTTCGTTTCCCAGCTTTCTCCATTCTTCTCTCTGATCTGCTGCAAAACAAAATGCATCATCCAAAGGAACTCTGCTCCCTCATTGTCCCCCGTCAGTACTTTAGTACTACTCAATATATTATTTTATTCCATCACCCAAATAAAATCACGTGAAAATTCTACCTCATAACCTCGTTATTGAATACATATTTTAATACAAGGACGTATATATGTATATTTTTCAAAAGATTAAGAGCATCTATCATGTATCGTAAGCAATAAGGACTCATTTTCCTCTAGACACATACTTAAACTAAGTTTACTCTATACTCATGTTAACTGGCAGTTGGCACCACGACTTGTTGAATATTTTTACATTAGATGGCCCCATATTTTTATTACCGCCGTCACAGACTTGTATGGTAGGTAGGAAAACACGTTTGAAATAAAGTTTGAAATTAAAACGTCAGTCCAAAATTCCTCCACTACTGAATTTTAAAAACATTATTACAGACGCAAGCACACACACGCTCCCTGGGCTCTGCTTTATAAAAGACGTCGTTTAGAATGCTTTCTTGATCTAAAAGTATAAATTTCTTGTTTTACTTAGGAACCCTTAATTATGTGCAAAGAAGCAAGAGTAGACCAATTTAATAAATTTTATTGAGAAAGAGTACTTTAAAGAAAAATCATGTACATATTTAACAAGAGTAACTAATTTTGTGTAAAAAGTTGTAAAATATCTTTTGAAAAAAGGATTGGAGCTAAAGCTGGATTGGGAAGCGCTTCTAGTGATGATGGAAACAGCCAACAGGGAATGAATGGGTCAAAGATGAACGACGAATTTGGCAACCTACCATTTTTCTTGCTGCCGAAACCTAACAAAAGTAGGTACGCTCGGGTAAAGTATGGCGTGGTCGGGAGATCGGGCAACAAAACATAGCTCCGCTGTGTTTTTGGATTCCAAATTGAAATGGCCTACAAGGAGATGAACCTAAACGACTCTTCAGATCCCGGATTCATCTTCTTCTCATTCATTCCATGGACGTTGGACCCAACTTCCAAGAATTGACGATATATTTGGACCATTTTGACCCCGTTTGGCATCATGTTTACAATATGTTTCATGTGAGTTAAAACAAAACTTCTCTGATATATTTACTCCC
This sequence comes from Neltuma alba, assembly GCF_004799145.2. NCBI lineage: Eukaryota > Viridiplantae > Streptophyta > Magnoliopsida > Fabales > Fabaceae > Neltuma > Neltuma alba. The sequence continues at coordinate 3,496 of NW_021637607.1, read as the reverse complement.
TACTCAGTAAATCAAATATAAGCCATTCTAAGCTGGCCCTTTATATATGTATCTCACCACAGCCTGACGGTTACATTTCTCTTTCCCTTGCGGCCTGGGAACATCCGTAATCCGTTGTCTGGTCTGAAGTTTTAACTTCCACGACACGGGTTGGCCCGAAAAAGGAGTCACTGGAGCGAAGCAAACGTGAGGTTAGAGACGCTCTCTCTGGCAGCGATTGGGCCTAATTGAAGAGTCCAGGCCCATGTCCCTGTACATACCAGCTATGCAGCCTCATGCCAGACACCACCTATTCATCCCTTCTGTGTTCCCGAAATTATGTGATTATCTCCCTTATTTTGTATGCACCCACCACTTCATGTACACTCTCTGCCCGCTTCTAATGTGTTTTATGCTTCTGATTCTACATGCACTATTTGTAATTAGTATCCAGTTTTTATAAAACAGAGCAGCTTAATTTTTGAGAAATGCTTGAGGTGCATATCCTTGACCGGCTCAAATGCTGGCTTTCATTCTTATTTATTGAAAAAATGCACAATTTCATTTTCTTTTTGCCCAATAGAAAGTTCATGGTGAGCCGACCAACGCTTCATTTTAGCACGAGTATCGTGAGCCGACCAAGGAAGAAGAAAAGAACAGGTCTGTTAGGATATGGCAAATGCAGGTTCTACTCGGTGGTGATGAACTCATGCGGCAACAAGTGGGTGGTACCCATGAAGGCAGCTGAGTTTCTACGTACTATTCCTACTTGTCTCGATTAAAGAACACCTATGGCCCTGCTCTTAAATTTAATTAATTCTACTGTACAATGTGATGCACTGTGGATTGGTGGTTCTTACATTTGGATGCCAGGCACAGCACGTAACTGTTAATCTCACCCCACCAAGTGGCAATTAAAACACAGTTGGTATCTCGCCTTAATGCAAGCTGAGTTCCCAAATGAATCCACCTTTGGTGCTGGGGGTTCCAGGGTATCTTCACGAGGGCCATCGCATTTGGCCAATTTTATCTCTCAGATCTCCCTATTTTCCCTTTGTCTTTTGATTATTTGTCTTGCTGTTAGACCACGGTTTTATAGGGAAAACCACTTGACTTGAGTTTTTTGGAGTATCTATTCTTTCGATAATTCATAGTATCCACAATTTCGTTCGTATGCCAGAGAACCCTTGAAACTCATGAGAAGTTGTTTCCTTTCCGCCTTGTAAAATCAAAGCACGGATTTCAGAATCCATGTTTTTGGTGAGAGTAGCTACCGTGGAAATCGTCAATTTTTGTTATTATTTTTGTGGTCATAGTTAACTTTAGTTTTTTTACCTGAATAGTTAACTTTAGTTAAAGCTTGATAAAAGTATGATTAATTTTGATCAAGTCTTTGAAGATTACGTATTGCTAATGTGGTAATCATGCGTCACTAACGATGATTTGTAATAATAAATTAGACTCTAACCAAAGTCTTTGATCATGATTTTGATTGATTTTTTGATAAAAATTACATGCAAATTGACCATAAAAATCATGTATTGATCCGTGAACCATCGTACGCTCATACGGTGGTAATGTTTGTTTCAAGTTTTAAAGAAGTGAGAAAATGCTGCCCTATTGAGGCTCGTCTTTAGGCAAGACCCATCATTCATTCATACGCATTGGATTTGGCTGATAAAATCTTCAAGAATGATTCCCCGGGGGGCAGGGGAGCTTCCCGTGGTGAAATTTATTTCTTGGGCATCATATATACATCCCCGTGCAGGCCGAGATACTTGAGAGGGTGAATCCTGATTAGGCCCATATTTAACTTGGTCTATCATAATTAGTTTCCTAATTTGAGATTTAATCATTGCTTCTTGACCAAGAATAACACGATTAAGCAATGACAACTACCCCACAGGTGGCAATATCTCTCTTGATAAGCTTTTACAAGCGTGCTGCTTTATTTTTGTCCATGAACTCTCTTTATAATGTTCTTTATGGGTTTTGGTAGAAAGATGCGACCATTGTTGAGCAGAGTGCGTTGTCGTTGGAGGAAGAATCATGTGTGCCTGGGTGTGGTAGTAGTAATGGCCAACTGTGTGTTTTGTCTGTGTGGCGTTGCAGACAAAAAGGATGAGAAGAGAATATAATGATGCGTCTGGGGGGTTCACTTGGCTTGCACGCCATGCTTTTTGTTTCATTCTCGTGCCTCCTCAATTATATATGTTATCGATCCCTCTTCTCTCTCTCACATGCCACGCTTTCGGTTCACAGCCCTTTTCATTTCTTCTTCTTCTCTCACTACATCAGATTCTGATGTGCTTTCTTTCATATGCCCCTTCCACGTAGATGCTAACCATGCCATGATCCCACATTCACATATTAATTTAAAATTCTCTGGATCTTCTCAAACTCTACACACACATTTGCATTTCGTTGCCATCAAAATTCAACGCTGGAATTTGAGGTTGGAGGAATGAGTTGGGCTGTTTGGCTATACTTTCGTGGCTATGACTTGGCACATTTAAGTTGCATTTCCATGAACCAGCATGCTTCTTCTAGTTACAAGAATAAGAACTGCAGGGCTTGCTAGATTAAAAAAAGTTTTTTTTTTTGGTTCTTTAAAAAAGATTGGTTGAAAAAGGAAGCTTGGCTTGTCACAAATTAGTTGGGATTTTTTTGTTTGGTCACCGCCTTTTAACCACACTTATCTCTCACAATTCAATTTCTGAACGCTGGCCAACCACTAAAGATTGTCTCCAATGGGAATCTAATCTCTCTCTCTCTCTCTGTCAAAACATTAACGGTAAGGAGTAAGAACCCATTTAATCTCGGTGCTTGAATATTGTTGAGTAAACTTATTCATGGGGTCTACTTGCCATCATCTTAATAATAGGAGTACAACTGCCACCTTCAATTCATATTTCGATTGGAGCGTTCGTAATTTACTCGAAATCAAATAATTACACGAAAGTAGTTTAACTCCTGCTTCTATTCCGCAGAGGTATCATGCATAATTTTCATAAAAGAGCAAACTTTCTTTTTCTCGTCTCTCTCTGCCTCTTTCTGAGGTGCTAGTCGGAGAACTAACAAAAAAGAAAAATGGAAAACGAAAACAGCAACAGTTGAAGAATAGGTGCGATGCAGCTGATCATGATCTATCTAACGAAGTTGGCGTGTTCCTGAAACCACTGAGAAAAGCCCCACACACACACACACCTAGAGAGAGAAATGGGGCAGAGAGAGGAGCTACAAAACAAAGCCATTCTTTAAGAAAGCCGCTCTCATTCTCATTCTCATCCTCATCCGCTGTTGTGTGAGCGAGGAAGGTATCTGCCAAAGGGATCGTTGTCGGCACTTTAATACCTACCATATACCTTTAGTATCAGATCGAGCTTTCCTCTGCTCTTCATCTCATCCGAATTTTTAGATGCTTACCATTGTTGGTCTTTCCTACTTTCCTGATTACGATCCATTCACTCTCAGAACTAACCACGCATATTACTTACGGATGATCTTGCAATAGAGT